>NC_072477.1:13352572-13360072 GCF_027574615.1 Eptesicus fuscus | reverse complement strand
TGGTGGTCAGTGCATGTCATAGCAACCGGTTGCTCCACCATTCAGTCGATTTGCATATTAGGGTTTTATTATATAGGATGTTGACTGTTGAGCCTCACCCAAGGTCATGGGATCAGAATATGTGGGGTGGGGACCATGAATCTGAATGTTAAATAAGCTCTTTCAGTGAGTCTCAATGAATGCTAAAATATTAGAAACACCCTTTAAACAACTATCTTCCAAAAAGTCTAAATGATTTTTTCCATCTTAAAGTCTCTAAAGAGATTTCTCTATACCATTTTCCTTTCCAGAAGGTCAGGGCCAGGTCCACTCTTCTCTACAGTAGGAAATGCAATGCTTTGCAACTTTTTGACAATAGCCTTTTATTTTTCTTAAAAGTTTTACTGAATTTAATGGGGTGACATTGGTTAAGAAAATTATACACGTTTCAGGTGTACAATTCTATAATATATCATTTGTATAGTGTGTATTTACCACCGCAACTCAATTCTCCTTCCATCACCATTTATCCCTCCTTTACAGTCTTCTACCTTCCCCCACCGCAGCCCCCTTTTCCTCTGGTAATCACCACAATGTTGTCTGTGTCCATGAATTCTGTGAAATTTTTTAAATTTTTTGTGGGTTTTGTTTTTCTGAGTCTCTTCACCTTTTTCATCCAGCAGAGTAATTCCCCTCCCATCTAACAGCTGTCAGTCTGGATCTATGATTTTGATTTTTTTTTTTTTGTTAGTTTATTTGTTCATTTAAGTGAAATCATGATATTTAACTTTCTCTGACTGGATTATTTCACTTATCAAAATACTCTCCAGGTCCTTCCATGCTTTTGCAAAAGGTAAGATTTCCTTCTTTTTTTACAGCTGCAATGGACAGTAATTTTATATTCACAAGTCTCTTTTCTTCATTGGAATTCAAACTCTCTGGTTCTCCTTTCTTGGCTTCTTTTAGCCTAGCCTCCCCTCCCTATCCCTCCCTTCCTACTTCCCTTCCCCTCCCTTCCTATCTCCCTTCTCCTCCTTTCCCTCCACTTCCCTCTCTTTTGCTATTCAATTCATTCTTTGTTTTTGGTTTATTGCTGTAGCCCTGTTCCTTTCATCTCATTGTTTCTCAGGAAGGATAGATATGGTAGACTAGAGGCTTGGTGCACGAATTCATGCACAGGTGGGGTCCAGTTGGCCTGCCCCAATCGGGCTGATCACATGATCAGGTCGGGCTAGCCAGGGGGAGGGGCCTCGGGCAGTTGGCAGGCCAGCCCCGCCCCCTAGTTGAACTCCCAGTCAAGGGGACAATTTGCATATTAGCCTTTTATTATATAGGATACTTTTTGTTGCATATACTGTATACATTTTGATGGTAAGTTTCTGGGAGATTAGTGAATAAGTCTGAAATGTGAAGAAGAAAGTCCAGTGTCTGGGGTGATATAATTCAGTGAAATGTGTAATGAAGGACTTATCATTTGAAGCAGTAGGGAGGCTCTGGGCCTTCTGTGAGGACTCCAGTGAACCTGGTGCCACCGGACTGGATATAAAAGGTAAGAGTGGTGCCAAAATGTTAGCCTACAAAATTGGTAAATAGCAATGGTACCTCTGGTCATATTAGAACCTATGACATCAGTTTGGGAATTGAATTCCTTTCTCTAATGTCATTGACAAGTTTTTCCAGTTCAGCAAAGTTGACTCTATGAAATTGAAATGTTGGAATGTGTATAACACATATTCTGTCTGTGTTTTCTTAATAGGCAGCCACTGGTTTTGTCCTGTGCTAACTTTCCAAAGTTCTAGCAAAACCCAGTGCCTCATGTAGCCATAAAAAACAAAGGCACTTCACCAAGAATTTAGTGAGAAATGTGTATTTCACTGAAAAATTTTTGATAAGAACAAGAAGGCCTCTATGAAATGTTCCACAACAAAGACCAATACAAAGGCCCATTTGTCTTTTCTGTTCTATTCCAAACATTTGCTTTTTTCTTTTGTCACCAAGTCTTCTCTGTAGACACTTTTAGAACAGCTTCTCTATTTTCTCTATCCTATGATATTGGTCCTAGAACCAAGGATCATCCTAATAGGTCTTTCTATACATTTTTATTCCATATTACTTACCTAATGAGTAATTTAAATCTGTGGCACTCTAACCCCCTCATTCAAAACAAACCAACCCCTTTTATTATGAAGATCAACCTTTCTTAGAAGTCAATGGAAGATTAATATGTCCCTTTTCTTTCTTGTCACAAATATAGTACTTATCCTATATAATAAAGAGGTAATATGCTAATTGACCATCATACCCTCACAAGATGGCGGTGCCCATAGCCACAAGATGGCGGCGCCCAGTTCCCCAAGCCCCACCGGAGTCCCCCAGTCCCCTCAGCCCCAATGGCAGTGAATTTTCATGCAACCATTACCTTTTTAAAAAATCCTTACCCAAGAATATGATTATTTCTTTTAGATCATCTGTTCTCAGGGAGCAGGCTTAAGCCAGCAGGTGGGCATCCCCCAAGGGTCCCAGACTGTGAGAGGGCGCAGGCTGGGCTGAGGGATCCCCCTGTGTGCATGAATTTCATGCACCAGGCCTCTAGTATATGTATATAATGTATATAAAATGTATTTATATGATAGACATATATTATACATATGTATTACTTTGAATTGTTTGATGTCATGCAAAGTCCTTAACTCTCTGATCATAATGGTACTTATCTCAAAATACAATAAAAGCCAAATATGCCTGTGTCAGAATAGTGTCTATCTATAGAAGTGTATGCTGCTGTTGTTATTTTTATTTATCATATACATGACATCATTATAGTTTACTAAAGGAGTTTTTAAAAATAGAAGCATCAAAAAAGAAAAATTAAAGAAAAGTGACAGCTTAAAGTCTATCTCAGGGCACAATTTCATAAAAATATTTAAAGAGAAATATAGTATTTTATTCTTCTGTAGTAGATTCTGCAAGATTCAAGTGTAGCTCTCTGACCTTGATTTGCCCCCCAAGCAAAAGTCTTATCTCCACTAGAACCTCTGCCTTCTTTCTGGTTGCACTTAGAGGGAATGATTATATGATCTACTCTTTCACTTGGTAAGTGTCAAAATTTACATAGGAACCTGAATAGTGAGCTGTCATTGCCTTGCTCTAGGCATCTTGCCAGGTTGTGAAGTTGAATATTCAGTTGGGTTTGTATCTCATCATTACAGCCATGGCCTTCCAGGGGGGACCAAAAGGGCCAGACAGCAATGAATTAATGAAGCTCTGTGGGAAGTCTAAATAGAGACAAAAGTTTTCATCTATATTTGTTTAAGAATGTTGATGCAGAGCCTGCTTTCCAAATGCCATATCTAATTTAAGAGCAGGCCTGCCGTGGTAATAACCCAATATCACCATGTCTCCACTGCCTGCTAAAGCTGATACCAGGAGACATCATGCTGTGGAAAAAATTATATCAGCATAATTGGAATTTTTTGGGGGGTGCATTTCTGCCTTAATTAAAGCTCATCTTACATGTTTGGGAAGAAAGAGTTTTTTCAAAACTTTGGGGTATATTCAAATGTCTTTAAAAAATAAAGCCTGGATAAAGTGCACAAAGGAAGACAGAGTTGACTAGGGATACGGAGCAGAATGGAGATTCTTACTTTAGGTGATAAAGATTTGAATTTCAGTCCTGCCCACTTACTGGCTATGTGACTTTGGGCAGGGCACTTCAAATCTGTAGGCCTAGGTATTTTCCTCTGAAAATGTTTGTGAAAAATATGAAATTCAGAGTATTATTGGGATTGATAAGTTGATCATGAAAATATCTTGAGGAGTATATGGGTAGAGGCGAGATCCTGGTTAAGTATTTTGGTAGTTAAACTGCTCTGCATGAATAAGTAAGAATGTATTATTTTATGCTCCAGATTTTAGAAGATAAATGGGAAAGGGAGAGGAGTTCTCAAAATGGCACAAAGCTAGACCCATGTGGGTACCTGTGAGTGGGTGACTGGACTTGAAGACTTTTAAGGCATTATATAACAAGAATCTTTAATAGACTATTTTAATAGCCTCCCTCTGGTGTTAATGTAATCCCTCCCATTATTTTGGAATTCTCAATTATATCTACTAATCACATAGTGATTATGTGTGTTTTATTGTTGGTGGTGTCAGTGGTGGAAACTGAGGGGAAGGGAGACTTAGCTGAGTTTTATTCATGTTTCTACAGGATATAGAAAAAGGGTACTGTTAAAAGAAGAGCACCCTTTTTTGAAACCGGTTTGGCTCAGTGGATAGAGTGTCGGCCTGTGGACTGAAAGGTCCCAGGTTCGATTCTGGTCAAGGGCATGTACCTTGGTTGTGGGCACATCCCCAGTAGGGGGTGTGCAGGAGGCAGCTGATCGATGTTTCTCTCTCATCGATGTTTCTAACTCTCTATCCCTCTCTCTTCCTCTCTGTGAGAAATCAATAAAATATATATTAAAAAAAAAAAAGAAGAAGAGCTTGATCACAGAAGAGACAATGACAACATACTAGTAAGCCCAGCAGAAAAATCACAAATATCTTAGAGAGATGAGGTTTACCATTGGGTATGGAAGAGGGATTTGAGTTGAAGATCACTTGACTTGGGAGACTCATCTGATATTTAGGCTACTGACATACAGCAATCACTGCCCAGACTGGCATACATGTGTACTCAATACATTTTCATTATGGTTGTTAAACCAATAAGGGTTGCTCAAAACAACAATAATATTATCTTTTGACTAAGCAATATTTTAACCCTTACAATGACACTTCCCTTTTCTTTTCTTCTTGCCAGGTATTCCCTCCTACTCCAATGGTTTCCCCTAGAATATTAGTCATCACAATGTATTCAAGTTTGGTTACAAATTTGTTCTAGGAGAGATTCTCTGGGATTGAAGTTATGTCCATGTTGTATAACTATGTTTACAACTCTTAGTAAAGTGCCTGATATATAGTTGCAATCAATACATATTTGTTGAATGAGTCAATGATTTTGATTCTCTCAATAAGAGAGAGGAAGGATATTGTTTCCTTTTACTTACTGGCAAATTGAAGACCAGACCGATGTGCCCAAAGTTACATAACTAATAAGTGATAAAGTCATGACTTAGACCTAGGACTTATTCAAATTTAGAATTCTCATTATGTTTTACTTCACTACAAGCTTTGCTAAATAGATAAGGCAAAAAGTAGCAAAATTTAAAATTTCTGAGATAATTACCTTAATTTTATGGAAAATTAAACAATTCCCTCTTCCTAATGGTTATTTCTCTAAAAAGAGATTGAACATTAAAGCACAGATTGTATAAATTTGTAACCCTTGATGTTGGATTTAGCCTTTATTCCTCAAATAAACATAACTTTTGGTATAATATTTTCAACTAAGAATAAAGGAATGTGCTTTGAGTTTGATGTAATAAATTCATAACGTTGAGATGTATTCTAGGATCTTGAAATCCTGCATAAGTCCTTAGTCTTGATTTGTAAATGCTGTTAGCCCAGACATTGCCTTTAAGTCTTAAAAAAAAATTAAACCACAGAAAACAGGGGCTCTCAAAGCAGAACACTACCCACATTTATGGACACCTGTCATTTACTTTCCTCTTTCTTCTTGTCTGGTTTTATCATCAAACCCTGCTCTAATTGCAGACAATTGCTTGGAAGTTAGTTTTTTATCTTCACAGATTTGTCTGCTTCTTGCTATTCATTAAGTGTATGATTTTGGCTAGGCACTCTTAGCCACATATTATATACCTTGGTGACTGTAACAGTTTCAGAGCTTTGGGGCTAAAAATAGCAGAAAACAGAAATGTAGTGGTTGAAAAATACACAGGTTTGTGTATTGTGCACAAGAAGTCCAGAGGAAACCATTCACAAGGGCTGGGAGGGTTGCTCAGAGATGCTGTTATTGACCTGCTTCTTTTTCTGTGAATTGTATAGGGAAGTCATGCCTTTGCATTCACAAAGAACTTAGTCTATATCTTTTTGTGGTAAGAGTTGGGTTAGAAAACAAACAATTTCTACCTAAATGACTTTCTTACGAATCACTTCAAAATTCTGACTTTACTCTTTTCAGTGTTGCTATCACAGATCTCTAAGGGGTAGGTGAGAGGACTCTTAATATACCTAATATCTACGGTAAGTCATGTCCCAGAATACCCGAATCTCAGTCCTGGCAAGGACTTCAAAGGTTACCTGGACCAATTTCATATTCAAGACTGATTTTCATGAAAATGAATGTGTTCAGGCTGCATTAGAAAATCTTCAGCAATTACCATGAGTTGGTGTCTCACAGAGGCTACCAACAATGCACTGTGGCTTTTGATTTGCTTTAACTCCCCTTAAAGGAGCCTCCTACCAAGTAAAGTATCTCTCTGGTCAGCATTCCCACTGGGCTCAGATGAGAAGAGAAAGTTCACAGCAGGATACATGAGAGCTTACTGCTCTGGAAGACTAACAGACAACTGGAATATTCTGAGAGTGAAATTAATGGTTAAAACAAGAAATGCTGTCAGACAGATTACCTACAAGCACCCTTCCTAGAACAGCAGCCATTCTCTGAAGGTGACAGGGTGGATAGGTTCCATTGTCAATTCATTTTGCTGGATTAAAAAGAGAAGAATGTTAGAAATAAGGACTGGAGGATTCTGAAGGTGGTTCCCAATAGAACAACTAGATATTGAGAGGCTTGAATTAGCTAAGCTAGGTGAAGACATTTTAATATTTTATTGGCAACCTAACTAGATATCCTAATATATAAAAACCCAGATTTGTAATGTCCAAAACGACCGAAGGCTGGACCGACCGGAAGTCAGTCCTGCAGTCAGTGCTGGGTGTGGCAACGCAAGCACTGACTGCTGAGGGGGCTGTGGATCAGGCCTGGAGAGAGGTCCAAAGAGAGAGGCAGGGTCTGATATGCAGCCTCTGTGGCAGCTGTTAATCAGCCATTGCCTCTCTCTTTCTCTCCAGGGTTCACCAGCAGCCAAGCCTCTAGGCCTCCAAGGGGGCTGATGATCAGCCCCAACTCTCTGATCAGGCCAGGAGATAGGCCTGGAGATGCTGACTGGCATAGAAACCGACCAATCAGAACCAAACCTGGGTCACCTGTGAGGAGCCAATGGCTGCCTAGGAGGAGGAGCTTTTGATGCTAACTGGTATAGAAACCGACCAATCAGAACCAAGTTGGCCAGCAGGGGAGGGCAGTTGGGGGCAAGATCAGGCCTGCAGGGGAGGGCAATTGGGGCTGATCAGGCAGGCAGGCAGGCAGGCAGGCAGTGGCAGTTAGAGGCAATCAGGTAGGCAGGCAGAGAAGTTAGGGGTGATCAGGCAGGCAGGCAGAGGCAGTTAGGGGGATCAGGCAGGCAGGCAAAAGCAGTTAGGGGCAATCAGGCAGGCAGGCAGGTGAGCGGTTAGGAGCCAGCGGTCCCAGGTTGCAAGGGGGATGTCCCCCAAGGGGTCCCCAATTGGAGAGGGTGCAGGCTGGGCTGAGGGAACCCTCCTCTCCATGCACAA